>NW_018743798.1:0-26662 GCF_001683475.1 Chenopodium quinoa
AGATTGCAGCATGAATGGCTGCCCCATATGCAACAGCCTCATCTTGGTTAAGGCTTTTGCTGAGCTCCTTTCCATTAAAAATCTTGCAACATTTTTGAACCTTAGAGATGCGAGTTGACCCACCCACAATAACAAAGTCATTGATATCACTCTTTTCCATCTTGCCATCCTTCAAACACTTTTCAACAATGCCCATGCAATCCCTAAATAAATCCATATTCAATAATTCAAATCGAGCCCGGGAAATGGTAGAAGAGAAATCAGTACCCTCATAGACCTCATAGAGGCAATCTACTTCAATAGTAGTCTCTGTGGTTGATGTGAGCGTTCCCTAAACTCTCTCACATGCAGAATTCAACCTCACAAGAGCTCTAGGGTTCCCACTAATGTCCTTATTGTGCTTCCTCTTAAACTCACTCACAAAATAATTCACATTCTGTTGTCAAAATCTGTACCACCAAGGTGAGTGTTCCCACTTACAGCTTTAACTTCAAATAGACCTTTTCCCAAAAGCACCAAAGAAACATCAAAAGTCCCGCCACCAAGATCAAACACCAATACATTCCTTATAGCATGCTTTTGATTAACAGCCTTCTTCTCAAGACCGTAGGCAATGGCAGCAGCTGTTGGTTCATCTATAATACGCATGACTTGAAGTCCAGCAAGAGTAGCAGCATCTTTAGTTGCCTGACGTTGAGAATCATTGAAACACGCAGGAACAGTAACGACAGCATTCTGAACATCTGAGCCAAGATATGCCTCTGCAGTTTTTTTCATCTTCATTAAGATCATAGAGGATATCTGTTCAGGAGCAAATTGCTTTTCTTCACCCTTAAACGTGACCGCAATTGCAGGTTTACTGTCTTTATGAGGCCAGGAAAGAACCTTGAAGGGCCAGAGTTTAATATCACTCTGTACTGTTTCACCAGTGAATCTTCTGCCAATTAGCCTCTTAGCAACTGTTATCAATGAGCAAAGATGAAAGCATAAAATTCGAGGAGGTTTTGATAAATGCATGTAGATTATACTAGGGTAGTGTAATCTAGCTAAATATGTACCAGATTTTAAAGAATATCAAAGGAAACAACAAATCACTAAACCAGACAGCTAGAGTTTTTGATAATGTAAATACAAAGTGTATTATCATTCAAACAATCAGAGTTTAATTGATTAACGCCCAATTTTCTTCCATAGGGTCATTTAACACGCCTAGCATACTCAGATATGACCTGAATAGTATATACCGTGCATAGAGTAAGACTCCATAGCAAATACTTCGTATTTAACATCAATCCATTAGGCAGTGTTGTTCTCTAGACCCGAATGCATTTAAAATGAAGCTTTAATGTTATTGAATACTCCATAACAAAGGTGCATAACGTTCAAAAGACTTTGGTTGGAGACTTGAGTATAGTCTTGATAAACGGACAACCCTATCATTCGTTCTTTGTTTATGCTGCACAACATTAGTTATTATACTTCATAATGCTCATACTTCCTCCATTTCACAAAATGGTTACACTTAAATTTTAGCTATCTCCCCTGCACCCTTTTGAGTTTGCTAATATTAGTGACATTATATTAATACTTTGTAATAAAAATCAAAGTATTACAAACGAATTAAACAAGAACCCGCATAATTATTGTAAATTGGATCAACAAAACTGGCAGTAAATCATACAAAAGTAACAAAACGTTAGTATAACATGCTTGTTAAACCCTAGATCACATAAAATCGAATCATTGCAAAATTATAAACAAAAGAAAATGTATACAAATTTTAACCCCGAAATATAAAGAGAACTATATAAAAATTTTAGACCACATTTGACTTAATTTGACCATGTTGGACAAAATTTGACCTAATTCCATAAAATTAGTCCGAATTGATTAGAAAAAATAAATCAAATATGAGTCCAAAATAAACTAAATTAAACTTGCATGCACCAAAATAATTCCAAATTAGAGAATAATTTTGACAAAATTAGAGGGAGTAGAGAGAAAACCGTAAATGGTATTTGTAGAATTTGCAGCAGCCTGATTTTTGGCAACTTCACCAATAAGGCACTCAGCTCGAGCTGTCGGACCGACGGCTGAGGGTGCCACTCCGTGTAGCACCACGTCCGACACGGTGCACGCTGAGGTGTCCGTGTCGACACGCGTGTCCGACACCGACACGGGTGGACACGGTGCGATACGTGTCCGACACTTCAAAATCCGTGTCCCTTTTTTAAAAAAAAATACGTCATGGACACGGACCGTGTCTCCCTATGACACGGCCCGTTTTATTTTGGACACGCCCTTTTGTTATTCCAGCCCAACTCCCTCAGTTTCTTTTTTCTCAAACCCTACTGCTTTCAATCTTCCTCTTCACGAGTTCACTCTACCTCAACCTTCTCGAACCCAAATCGCCGCCGACTGAAGTCGCCTGACCGTCGCCCACCATCCACCGTCACAGTGTCAGTCGTCGGCTCGTCGCTCGTCGCAAGTCCTCAGTCATCACGAAACCTGGCCACTTTAATACTCTATTCCTTCAATCCTTCGTCGACTCGCCGTCAGCCCGTCACTCGTCGCTCGTCGCCGCCGTCCAGGCGTCACTCTCGCCGGTGCTCTCAGCCTTTTCACTTTCTCAGGTATTCCTCTCAATCTCTCATTCTCGTTTTAAATTTTTAATTTGATTTCATTCCTTCACGATTTGCTTAAATTGGCTAATTTCAGTAATTTGTATCATGGTTTTGTGGTTCAATTACTTCAATATTCTGTTCTAGATTAAGGGATATGTAGTGTTTTATCTTTTTGGATAACTTTATGGTTTTCGTTTTTGTTATTTGTTTACCCCTTTTGAGTTTTGACCATTTTTGGTTTAAAAACTTGCTTTCAGTTAGTCTAAACTTTTGTGCATTTTTGTGATTTTTGTGATCATTTAGTCTAAACTTTATGCTTGCCCTTCAACTGTTGCATTGGTGCATTGATATATATGCTGTGTATGTTAGTGCCCATTGTTTTGGAGAAATAATATGCATGTGGATACTGGATATATAAATGAAACAGTACTCTATATTTCTAACATTTACACTATAAACTTATACATATAACACATGTGCATTGTGTAATTTGATTGTGTTGTTTGAGCTAAACTGGAAATGTTTGATTTGCTGAAAATGTGTTGTTGTCTTGTTGAAATTGTCAGGAATGTCTTCTAGTGGTTCTAGTGCCTCTGCTTCGTGCAATGTTAGTGGTAGTAGTAATTCATCTGAGTCTAATAAGGACCCCTACCCTTTGTGGAAGTTTGTTGTTAAGGGTGATAAAATATCGGGTGGTGGAGGAAATTATAATTGGAAATGTAACTTTTGTGGTGAAGTTAAAAATGGTTCATACACTAGAGTGAAAGCTCATTTGCTATGTGAAACAGGGAAAGGGATTCAAACTTGTAATAAAGTGAATATTGATGACCTTGCTAAACTAAGAAAACTTCATCGTGAATCTGAGGATTTTAAAAAATCTTTGTTACCAAAAGTTCCACCTTTTTCAAATGAACCCATATCTTCTCACACATCAACTGAAGCTACATCAGTTAGACTAGGTTCATCTGATAATGTTAAGAAGAGGAAATCAAACAATACAATTTCTAATGCTTTTAATATGAAATCTCGTGACCAGTTGGATTCTGAAATTGCTAGATGTTTTACACAAGGGGGTTGCCTTTTAATCTTGCTAGAAACCCTTACTATGTTAGTTCATATACCATTGCTGCCAATTCTAATCTCTCTGGTTATAAGCCTCCTAGATACAACAAACTTAGAACAACTTTGCTTTGTAAAGAGAAAGAAAACGTGGATAGGTTATTGCAACTTATTAAAGCCACATGGAAAACAAAGGGTGTTAGCATTGTTAGTGATGGGTGGAGTGATCCACAAAGAAGGCCTTTGATTAACATTATGATTGCTTCCGAAACGGGTCCTATGTTTATGAAAGCTATTGATTGCTCGGGTGAGATTAAGGACAAAGATTTCATTGCTACCTTATTAAGTGAGGTGATTGATGAAATTGGAGATCAAAATGTTGTTCAAATAATCACAGATAATGCAAGTAATTGTAAGGCTGCAGGGGAATTGGTTGAGGGTAGGTATCCTCATATATATTGGACACCATGTGTTGTTCATACACTTAATCTTGCAATGAAAAGCATTTGTGCAGCTAAGAATGTGTTGAATAATGTTGAAGTGTATGATGAATTTCATTGGATAACGGAAGTTCATGCAGATGCCTTGTTCATTAAAAATTACATAATGAATCATTTCAATGAGGCTTTCAATGTTCAATAAGTTTTCTCCATTAAAACTACTTTGCATTGCCGATTCTCGTTTTGCTTCTATTGTGTGCATGCTTAAAAGGTTGAAACTCCTTAAAACATCACTTCAATCAATGGTTATTTGTGAGAATTGGTCCTTATACAAGGATGGTCGGCGCGGGCAAGCCTCACATGTAAGGGAAAAGATTTTGGATGAAATATGGTGGGACAAAGTTGATTACATTCTTGACTTCACACGCCAATCTATGATATGATTAGGGTTTGTGACACTGACAAATCTCATTGCATTTGGTTTATGAAAGATGGGATATTATGGTTCAAGGGGGTGAAAGATGCCATCTACAAGAAAGAGGGTAAACAAGATTATGAACAATCTACCTTCTTTAATGTAGTTAAAGGGATTCTTAGTAGTCGTTGGAGTAAGGGTAGTACTCCACTCCATTCATTAGCACATTCTTTTGAATCCAAGGTAAATTTTGCTTGTTTAATTTCATTTTTATTATCTTTATTTATTTTTTTCTTGTTTTTTTTTTTATTTCTTATGGCTAATCTTATTTTGTTGTTAAAGATTTTACACGAAAGAATGGCTTAATGAGGTCCCAGGACGAGTTGCTCCAAGTGCCGACAATGAAATTTCCACATAAAGATTACAATGTTTTCGAAGGCTTTTCCAAAGTCCCGATGAAAGATTCAAGATCAACACGGAATTTGCTATATTTTCCCAAAAATCGGAGGGGATCTTTCTCAACATTTATTGCATGCATGATATGGCTTTGATGGATGCTAAAAATTGGTGGGCAACTTATGGTTCTCAAGTGCCTATGCTTCAAAGTTTGGCTTATAAGCTATTAGGTCAACCTTCTTCCTCTTCTTGTAGTGAAAGGAATTGGAGCACCTATAAGTTTATTCATTCTTGTACTAGAAATAAGCTTACTCCTAAACGTGCTCAAGGACTTGGTATACATTCATAACAACCTTCGATTACTTTCTAGGAGAAGTGAAGAGTACACTAAGGGGAGATCTAAGTTGTGGGATGTGGGTGGGGATGAACATGACAACCTAGGAGAGGTTGGTATTCTAGAGATGGCCGAGCTCTCACTTGATGAACCCGAGATGGAAAGTATGATTTTTGATGATGTACTTGATGGTAAAGAATGAAACTATTAGTACTTATGTTTATTTTATTTATGATTTGTAAAACTACTTAATATTAAGACATGTATTTGGTTTTGATGGTTTCTTCCTATGTATGCGACTATGTTCGTACACTTTGTTTATTTACTTTGTTTAAACAGATTTGTGTGTTTTGAGGCTAAATTTTTTAGTGTTTTATTGAAACAGGTTGTCAAATTCTCGTTTTTTGGATATATTATATGTCTTGTTATATGCCGTACCCGTGTCCCCTATTTTTAGGATTGCCGTTTTCCCGTGTCCATATCGTGTCCGTGTCCGTATCCGTGCAACATATTAACACACTATTTTAAAGAGTTTGGTTGCACATTTAAAAAAAAAAAAATTAGGGAGTCTTAAATATATTTGAATCCATAATGCTTTATACATGGATTGTACAAGATTATAACTCATACTTTACAGTCATATACATTTTATTATACTTTGTATAGTTTAAAATCAATCAATAATCTATGTACTTCGTATAAATTAAAATTCAAGCTAAAAGTTTAATTACGAAGTGACATGTCACTCTATATCATTATCAGTATTATAATCATCAGTTTGAACATCAATGGAAACCCCTACAAAGGCTGATAATAGAAACCAGGAAAAAGAAAAAGAGATGAAAGAAAAGAGAGAAGATGAGTGGAAGAAAATCTTTATAAAAAAAACAGAAAAACTTAGCAACGAGGTTAAAAAAACATTTCCAACGGAGAAACCCTAAGGAAAACAGAAAAATACTCAAAAGGATGAAAAAAAATGTAGGTAGCTATTTATATATCCCTAATTGTTGTCCCTTTTACAACATTAGTATCATACTATCATTGGGTAAAAAGTACTTATTAATAACTATCATTGGGTAAAAAGTACATATATCATTTTTGTACACGTGTCATTATCTCATAAAAAAAATTTTATTTATAAATTATTATGGCATCATTTTTTTTTTAATTCGGTATCTTTTGTCTTTCTTATTTCAAAGGTTGGGAAGTTAATTCCTCTAAAATAATACTCGTAAATGTGAAAATACCAATAAACCGAATATTTTTATATATTTATTTTTTTTTATTTTGGGATCCCAATTTGTTGCAAAACCAAACTACTCCGTACAAAGTAAATTATAAAGTACTCCCTAGTATATTATAGGAAAAAGTTTATTTTTTTTATTCTAAATCGTGCCATCTAGTAATTTCCTACCCACATACTTCATCCTCGAGACCTTGACCATAATTATATAAACGTTGACAAAATACAATGAGAATTGGCCTGTGGTGTTTTTTTTTTAATAAAAAAAAAACGATTAATTATGATCTATCTTGCAGTATTGAGCAAAGAAGGCAGTTGAAGTAGCTATTGTCAACTTCACCTCTGAAGAAGTGAAGAATAGTCTGTTGTAAGAGAAAGGGATTATTATTTGCCACGTTCAAACATGGCGACATATCCCCCCACTTGCCCACTATTCAAAAAATAATTCAGCTATCAAAATCCTTGAAAGCGCTAAAAAAACCATGGAAATACTCAGAAATGTAGTACAAAAGCCAGAGAGCTCAAACCACGATTCACGGTTTACGAACGGACGAACCGCCGATCGACTAGACGCTTGGACGCCGGCGAACGACGACCATCCACCCCTAAATTACAAGGTTAGCTCTAACCCCAATTCCCAATTCTTAATAAAAAAAAGTCAGTTTTTTTTTTTTCATCTTTAATTTGATCCATTGGTAGAGTTGTTAACTCTTAATTGTTTATGTTTTGTTGAGTTGTTTTGATTTGGATTGTACTTGATATTTGTATGATAGGGTTATACCTAATTGAATAATTGATTCATAATTTTCAATTTAATTGGAATATCTTAAATCATTCAACTTATTCAAACAAATGCAAGCCAATATAAAAACAACCTGATTTTTGACTTTTTTTTTTTTTTTTTTTTTTTTTTTTGGTTTAAATGAGTGAAATCCCAAGGAAAGACCTCTTTCACTTAGTTTTCAAAGTCAAGAAGATGATATGGAAATAGTTGGTACAAGCAGTAGCAATGTACCACCGGAAGAGGAATAATTGATATATGATGTTGAACTTCTTTTTCGTTATCCAAGAAAAAAATTTGAAAGTCATGGCTATGATTACAAAAGCCTTAAAACTAAAATTCTTATTAACTAAGACAGAAGAGTGGTTAAAAACTGGTAGTATAACATCGGTTATATATAACTAACTAATAACATCGGTTAATCTCTCTTAATGATTTATATGGTCTTCATTCAAATTATTTTGTTGAATTCTTCATGTTGCCTAGCTAGCTTTCTTCTTATGTAATCCATCCGATCTTTTTTTGGATAGAGTTAAAAATCAATCATAAGTTTCAACCATAAGCTTAAACTTTTGATTAACATATTCATTTGACATTATCAAGAGCCAATGTAATGTTGCATGATAGAAAATCTAATCATAAGCTTCAATAATCAATTTAAACTTTTAGTTGAGTTGGTCCTTTCACATTTTTGTTCTTCCAATTTAGAATGTTTTTGTCCTTTGGCTGTGTTTGTTAACTTAGCTTTGATATATTTTTATCAAACATAGCTGCTGTAATAAGAGCATAGAACGAAAATGAGCAAGAATGGAAAAGATTTAGAGACAGCTATAGGAATCGATCTTGGACAACATACTCTTGTGCTGCAGTTTGGGAGCATAATCACGTTGAGATCATTGTTAATGACCAGGGCAACCGTACGACACCGTCTTGTGTAGCCTTCACAGAGAGCCATCGCCTCATTGGCGAGGCTGCTAAGAACCAGGCAGTACTTAATCCTACTAATACAATCTATGGTAATCTCTCTGCTACAAACTCCATTAACTCCATTTTAGCATTTTGCATGCTTTGTATTGTTTTTGTTTGACTTTGTTTGACTTTTTATTTTTTATGTTTTGGATTCACTACAAGAAAACATAGGATTACCAATGGGCTTTGAATTGTTTTTGTTTGGTATTTTTTGATGTTTTGTATTCACTATAATCTCACAGTTCAAAATTAAAGCCTAGCGCAATTATCGAGTAGAACTCATGTTGTGTACATGTATATGATGCAGATGCAAAGAGGCTTATTGGTAAGAGATTTACAGATGAAACAGTACAAAATGACATAAAACTCTGGCCATTCAAGATTATTGACTCGAACAATGACGAGAATAAACCTTTGATTGTTGTCACTTACAAGGATCAACAAAAGCAATTTGCTGCAGAAGAGATAGCTTCAATGGTTCTTTTGAAAATGAAACAGACCGCGGAAACTTATCTTGGGTCAGAAGTAAAAAATGCAGTTATCACTGTTCCTGCACACTTCAATGACTCCCAGCGTCAAGCAACCATAGATGCAGGCACCATTGCTGGGCTCAATGTCATGCGCATTATCAATGAGCCAACAGCTGCCGC
This sequence comes from Chenopodium quinoa, assembly GCF_001683475.1. Lineage (NCBI taxonomy): Eukaryota > Viridiplantae > Streptophyta > Magnoliopsida > Caryophyllales > Amaranthaceae > Chenopodium > Chenopodium quinoa. The sequence goes on from NW_018743798.1 coordinate 8,912, forward strand.
CATTGCTTATGGCCTTGATAAAATGCATACTGACCGCAAAGAGGCAGCCAAGAATGTGCTAGTTTTCGATCTTGGTGGGGGAACTTTTGATGTTTCATTGGTCCGTATTAATTATGGTATATTTGAAGTGAAAGGAGTAACTGGGAATACCCACCTTGGTGGAAGTGATTTCAACAATAAAATGATGAGCCACTTTGTTGCTGAGTTTAAGAGGAAACACAAAAGGGACATTAGCGAAAATTCTAAGGCACTTGGGAAGCTGAGAGATTCTTGTGAAAAAGCAAAAAGGATGCTCTCTTCAATTTCTGAGGCAACTATTTCTATCGATTCTCTCTACGACGGTATTGATTTTCACTCAACCATTTCCCGCTCCAAATTTGAAAGATTGAATAATGCTTTCTTCACAAGCTGTATTGATTCCATTGAGCAATGTTTGAGTGAAACTGGTATGAGAAGTGAAGATATTGATGATGTTGTCCTTGTTGGTGGGTCCAGTAGGATCCCAAAGGTTCAAGAAATGCTGAAAGATTTCTTCAATGGGAAAGAGCTCTGCAAAAGCATTAACCCGGATGAGGCTGTTGCACATGGTGCTGCAATTCAAGCTTCGATCTTGAGTGGTGTACGTAACAATGAAGACTTCTTTCTATTAGATGTCACTCCTTTGTCTCTTGGAGTTGAGCTTCATAGTGGTGAGATGAGCATTTTCATCCCAAGAAATTCTACCATTCCAGTGAAAAAGTCAGATTATATCTGTACTGCAGTCGATTATCAGACATCGATTAGGTTTCCTGTATATGAGGGTGAAAGACCCATGGCCGTAGACAACAACTTCTTAGGTACATTTACTGTGGCCAATATCCCTCCAGCCCTAAGAGGTAAACATATGTTTGACGTCTGCTTTGAAATCGATAATAATGGTATCCTGACCGTGTCATCACAGCATATAGGCACTAACAACAAAAGGCAAATCACTATTACAAAATCACAGTAGTAGGTTATCTAAAGAAGAGATTGATCGAATGCTGAAAGATGCTAAGAAGTACAAGGCAGAGGATGATGAGTACGAAAAAGCTCAAAAGGTCAAGCTTGAACTGCAGAAATATACTGATAATATGTGGGATATGATAAAAAGGGGCGGAAAGCATATAGTAAAGAACGCTACAGAGATGGTTGTTGAGGAAGCCATTGATCAAACAATTCAGTGGCTTGATGATGGGAATTTCAATATAAGTGAGGCTTGTGAATTTCAGGAAAAATTGGATCAACTTCAGAGCATTTGTGATCCTTTTATATCTCAGTTTTCCTTCTAAAGCTGCTGATATTTCATGATTTCTAAAAAAGCTTCATCACTGACGTACTTACTCTGCAAAATTTTATGTTGTTTAATAAAAATATTGTAATGTTCCTGTAATCTCTTTTGATTGTGATTGACAATTCAATACGGAGTAACTCCTAAGTTGATCTACATAAGCTCCAATGCTATAGCAAAATCATTATTATTGTACGATGATATAAAGGTTAAATAAGTTCTAATTACTATGGTTAATCTCGTTCCAATCAATCATAAGACAACTTATGTACTCGATCTCATAGTCTCATATATATGCTCACTATGCCACGAAGACAAGCTAAGGTGTAGAGCCGAGTTTAGAAGGGCTCGTCATTGAAAAAGGATTCCACTTTTCGTGAGTAGATTTGATCCATGTTGAATAGGCGTAGCTGAAAAGAAAACAAAAGGAAATGATATTAGATTAATGGTATAAGAATTCAATGTTCAAAATATTACAACTCATCAAAATTCATACATGGGTGTGGGCTTCGGAAAGGAGTTCGCCATGGTGTCTCTCCTCCCATATAGAACGCAAAGGTGTACGACGATGCAAAGGTGTTTCTCCTCCGGCCACAATGTCTACTTAGCTAATTTAATGCACATCAAAACAATCATCTTTACAGTTAACTTGCGACACGAATGGTTGGGGGGCGGTTTACCGGCGTGGGGGGGAGTGGGGGAGGTTTTTGGGGGGTGGGAGAAGGGATGGAAGGTTTCGAGGGTTGGGGTGGGGGCGGCCAGCTGGCTTCAGAGAGTTCGAGTGGGGCGGCAGGCCGGTTTCATGGCTTGGGGTGGTCGCCCAGTAGGGGAAGTTGGTTGGGGTGAGGGGTGGGGTTCTTGCGACATGTGATGACATTTTAAAAAAAAAATCTTTTAGCAGGTGATTGGTCACAAAGGCTAATAAAAGAAAACACATTTCAAAATTGAGACAATTTTGCAATGGCTACAATAATTTTATAGCCATTTTAACTTTATAATCATGACCATTCATTTGTAATACTAAATCTACACCATTCACTAAGACCAAAAAATTAAGTTGACCATTAGATATTTTAAATATTGTACCTTAAGCAGATCTTCTTTGGCTCTTTCATTCCCTCTATCTTCATGAAACTCGATATCCTCTCATTTCTAATTCAGGGCTTTAAGCTATTTACATGGCTAATTAACGAGTCATTTTCATCTTTATTTTATTTGTCGGTGTAATGGGCATTCTTAATTTATTAGTGTAAAAAGTTCTTTAATTAACATGATATCTTAATTTGCAAATTGCAATAGGCATTCTTCATCACTGAATATGTATTATTTCAAGCTTTTTGCAATGGTGAAAGTAAAATCCATTTTCAGATTTTCTTTATCCCAGAAATGAAATAGATGCTGTACTATTGAAAAAAATTTAAAAAATTGAATTTTTTTTACATGAAATATGATCTTGATTTACTTGAGCCCACATCTTGGTGAATTAGTAAAATAAAGCAACTTGATCACCATGAAAATGATATGAATATTTGACAGTACAGACTTCTACCATTTTTCTACGAAGAAAGCAGTTATGGAGTTTTTTTTTTTTTGTAAAGGAAAAATTGTTAGGAACTACTCGCTTAACAGGTCAATTTGTGAACAACTACTCGCTAAAAAGTTTTATCAAAAAAATACCCCTAAATTTTAAAAGTTTGAGTAGCACTACCATTTTTCATTTTCCGACGAATGGGGCCCATTTGTTATTTTCCTTCCTAAAAACCATTCTCACCCTCGTATATATTAATTAACCCTCCTTTTCCTTGCAAACATTCATCCTAAAAAACCAAATCTTTGTGAAAACCAAATCGTTTTTCCTTCTTTGATTGGCGATTTTCACAAAAAATTGGTTTTTTGGATTGAATTTTTGCAAAGAAGAGGAAGGTTGGTTAATATACAAGTGGGTGATGATGTTTTTTGGAGGAAAAAATAACAAATGGGGCCCATTTGCCAGATTTAGTTGCTGGAAAATGAAAAAGGATAGTGCTATCCAAATTTTGAGAGGTAGTTTTTTATGATAAAACTTTTTAGCGGGTTGAGATTTACCCTCATTATAGTGGCTACATTTTTATTGTGGCTATTGAATAATCCCCAAAATTGGGATTATTCAAAAATAATTTAAAATTGTAATTATTTAAAAAAAAAAGTCAGTAAAAATTAGGATTGTTAAAACCGATTTTTCCTTATAAAAATGAGCATGACCATTCAATTTAATTAACTTGTTCATATATAATTATATAAACAAGTAAAATAACACAATATTTATTTTTTATTTTTTTGAAAAAATCCCGGCCATGACATTAATTAAAGAAGGTCAATCTCCGCCAAAGTAAGAAGGCTTTGGGGAAAGGACCTAGACAAATGTATTCGTTACAATCACGAGAGTCCCACCTCGCAACAAGGTGAGCTAAAGAGTTACTAGACCGCCTAACATGAGAACAAGAAAACGCATTAAAAGCACTAGAAAGATAGCTAACATCATCTACAATCATACTAAAAGGATCATAACCACAAAGCTTCTTCTTCACTGTTGTAATCACGTTGAGAGCATCGCTTTCAAGCTGGACATTAGAGAATCCCAGCCTCGCAGCCACCTGAAGACCGAACCTGCAAACAGCCACTTCCGCAAGCTCAGGCTTCCACCCTACATTCTCCCTGCGCACCGCTACCACCAGGATGCTGCCCTGTTCGTCTCTGATAATAACTCCAAGCCCAGTTGTGCCACCAATATGTGCATCACAGTTAATTTTAACAAAAACAGCATTCGGGCAAGACCAATTAGAAGCAGATCGGGGGGGATTAATACCAGGCCCTTTGAAGACCTTTGCAACATACTCACCATACTCAACAACAAACTTTGACATACTTGAAGCAATCTGGACAGAACATACATTTCTTGCTCGAAAATGATCTTGTTGATTGCGGCACCACCAAGCAGCCCACGCAAGAGTGGCCATAATTTATGAATCCTTCCTCGAAACCTTTGAAGCTAACCACAGAAAGCGTGAAGCAAAGTCAGAGCAGGATGCCTCTGCAACCACATCACTAAACAGACTCGCATTCCATATTTCCTCAGCCTTAGTGCAACCGAAGGTGGCATGAATAGTCGACTCCTTACCCCTACCAAAAATAGAGCAGATTTTGTCAGGAACTAAGTGACGATAATGTAGGCGTTCCCTCACAGCAAGAAAACCTTTGCAAGCTCACCAAAGAAAATGGCTAAGCTTAGGTGGGTAACTAAGGCTCCACACAATTCTCCAGCATTCATCCAGCTGCTGCGTCACATAGGTAGACGGACCAAGCGAACCAAGCCAATACCCAGACTTAACACTATATTCACCCGATTTTGAAGGCCACCGAAACATACTGTCTTGAGTACTCCAGACAGAGAGGGGACTTGACAGGATAAGTGCTTGGTCATCAACAGCACAAAAGTTTTCTGTTATAACATCCACACGCCAAGATTTTGAGTTATGGTCAATTACATCACACACAAACCAGTTCAAATTACAATTCGGCATCGGGGTAGGGACCAAAACTGATGAGTTCCCAGGCATCCACGCACTACTCTATACTTTCACCTTACAACCATTCCCAATCCTCCATTTCAATCCATCGAGAAGAAGGGATTTAGCCCCCCTAATACTACGCCAAGTATAACTTGGATCATAGCTCCGATGCGCCTCCAAGATATCACAGTGTTTAAAAAAATTTAGCTTTAAAGATTGAATGAAGGAGAGTACCTTGAAGATGATGAAGCCGCCAACATTGTTTAGCCAACAATTCTTGGTTAAAAACACGTAGATCACGAACCTCCATACCACCAAACTTCTTCGGCTTACACAAGTACTCCCACTTTTGCCAATGTAGCTTTCTTATAGAATCCGAGTAGCCCCACCAAAATCGAGCCAACATCAAATGAATGTCATCTATATGACCATCCAGAATTTTGAAAATACTCATCATGTAGGTAGGTATAGCCTGTGCCACTGCTTTAAGAAGAATCTCCCTACCCGGCATTGAGAGGAGCTTTTTCCTTCCAACCCTGTAATTTCTTCCAGATACGCTCTTTTAGCCCTGCAAAAATTGCCTTTCTCGATCTACTAATGATAGTCAGTAACCCAAGATACTTCTCATATCTATCCACCTCTCGAACACCCAATGTATCAATAATTTCCTGTCGACGATTCATACTCACCTTTTTACTAAAAGTCACTTCTGTCTTACTCAGATTGACATTTTGACCCGATGCGAAACTCATATTTTCTAATTATATTAGCTGTCACAGAGCATTCTCGAACATTTTCCCTAGAAAAAAGGATACTATTATCAGCAAAGAAAAGATGAGAAACACGGGGAGCACCTCTACACACATGCACTAACACCGTGAATAAGATTATTTTCCGCCGCCTTACCAATCAGAGTTGAAAAAGCATCCGCACACAACAAGAAAAGATAAGGAGATATGGGATCACCCTGTCGGAGACCCCTAGTAGGAGTCACAGAACCTGAAATCTGCCCATTTATTTTAAAAGCAAAATTTACACTACTCAGGCAACTCATAACTCTACCAATCTAGGAAGAAGAAAATCTCATTCTTTCCATCACCTTCTTTAAAAAGCTCCACTCCACTCTATCATAGGCCTTACTCATATCCAACTACAAAGCAAAACTACCCTCCTTTCCTTTCCCACTTCTCTTCATAGCATGGAAGATCTCAAAAGCCACCAAAGCATTATCAGAAATAAGACGTTTTGGAACAAAGGCACTCCGATTTTGAGATATAATCCCATTAAAAAAAACCCTTTAATTTATTGGCCATTGTTTCACTGATAATTTTTATAAATGACATTACAACAGCTAATAGGCCTATACTAAAAAATGAGGGTCGGATCATTACAGTACATTTAAGGATAAGAACAATGCAAGTATTATTAATATCATGTAACTCCACTTCTCCCCTCCACCACTTCTTCACATAAGACCCGACATCAGGACCAATAATATGCCAGAAAGATTGAAAAAATAGAGCATGCATACCATCAGGGCCCGGAGCCTTATTTGGATGCATTTGGAAAAGGGCAAACACAATATTCATTTAAAATTATGTCATGTTCATATTCAACAATATAATTATATTAATGAGAACTATATAGATAATCATACAAAAAAACTCCCTTGAAAGAAAGGGCTCTCTCTCTCTCTCTTGCAAAAAAGGGTGCCCTATATCGCTCGATAGTTTTCTCCGGTTTCCGGTGAGTTTTCAATCAGCTTTGCTATGTTTTCACGCTATGGCAGAGGAGATTACTGAACTGTGCTCTCACCTTCGCATTGAGGAGGATGAGAAAACTGCTATTGACCTAGGCGCAATTGAATGCGATGATGACAAAAACAACCTAGCCCTAATGCTCTTGGGCAAATTGTTGACTGAACGATCGTATAACGTTAAGGCATTTAAGAAAACGATTACTAGAGTTTGGGCGCCTACTCATGGGATTACAATTAGGGTTCTAAAATCTAATTTATATGCTTTCCAATTCTTTCATTGGAAAGACATGGAGAAGGTATTGAAGGGTCGCCCATGGTGTTTTGACAATATGTTAGTGTTGTTGAATGAAATTGAAGGAAGAAAACAACCGGAAGAGGTGGAATTTAAGAATTTGCCAATCTGGGTGCGAATAAAGAACCTCTCCTTTAATTGCAGATTGGATGCACATGTTAGGGCTTTGATTGAAGGTATGGGGGAGATTCTTGAAATTGAAGAAGATGAATTGGGGAAAGGAAGATATCGCAGGGTTCGGGTTATGCTTGACACCACCCAACCCCTGTGACGTTACCAGACTATCAAGGATCAAAAGGGGAGAGAATTGCGGGTCGACTTTACCTATGAGAGGCTGCCCTTCTTCTGTTTTGCTTGCGGCATCATGGGGCACTCAGAAAGATCTTGCCAGCCACAGGGTGTCGGAGGATGACAAATAATCAAACTTGGGGTGGGGTGCTTAGCTCAAAGCCACACCGAGGAAGGGTCGAACTAAGGAGGTTAAAGACATGGAGAAAATTGAAGGCTGCCAAGTCCCTTTCATTTGTGACTAAGCGCTCTGAGGAGAAACAATTAAATGAGATCTCATACCTGACTATTAAAGAACCCCAATCTTCCCTTAACCATGATCAAATGGTGACTCTTCTTGAGGTTCTTGTGATCTAACATGCGGTGCAAGGACAAGGGGAGCTTTTCTTTTTCAATGCAGGGTTGGGAGAGGATTCCTCTCCTGTACTAGGTAATGATGACCAGCTCATGTTGGAGAAACAAGGTGTGCGTAGGTGGAGAAGGTTACCTCGGAATGATAGCAACTCTAGTACCAATAAGAATGCGTCTTTCACTTCTCTGAACACTCCTTGGAAGATGGTGACTCAGAACCTTTGAAGGAGGTTGAACTGGAAAAAATCATTAAAACTGACACTCTCATTATGGACACTTCTAATCCGGCAGTGGTTGGCTCTAACCAACCCTGCCTCTCCTCATGAATGTACTATGTTGGAACTGCCAGGGATTGGGCAACTACCGGTCAGTTCGACAGCTCCGAAAATGAGTAATCATCTTGCCCCCGACATGATCTTTGTGTCGGAAACTATGATAAATAAAACGGAAGTAGAAAATTTAAGGGAGCGTATAGGCATGTCGAATGCTTTTGGTATTTCAAGCAAGGGGAAATCTGGCGGTATTTGTCTTTTTTGGAAGAAGGATGTTATCTTTAATCTAGTTTTGTATTCCCACAATCACTTATGTGGGGATATCACTACTTCTATGGGGAAATAGAGGTTTGCGGGTGCGTATGGGTGGCCGAAGGAGAATGAAAAGCACAAGACTTGGAGTCTGATTAGACATCTCTATGAAGAGTCTCCTTTCTCGATTCTTTTGGGTGGTTATTTTAATGAGTTTTTGCACTATGATGAGGTTGAAGGAGGGGAAGCAAGGGTGAGGAGAGAAATAGCAAAGTTTCGTGAGGTGCTAGATGATTGTAGACTTCGTGATTTGAAGTTTGAAGGGAGCTGGTACACATGGGAAAGGGGCAACACTGTTGACACTCGATTACAGGAGCGCATAAACTATTTCCCTCTCATTATGTTGAGCACCGGCTAAGATACAAATCGGATCACACGGCAATTATGCTTAGGCAAAGAGATCCCTGCAATCATAAGAAGAAGAGGCCAAGAAGTTTCAAGTTCGAAACCAATTGGCTACTTGATGATACTTGTGAGTCAACTGTAAAACAAGCGTGGGCCGAGTCAATGGGTGTGCCTATGGTGGAGAGAATTGCCACAGTTGCAAGAGGGTTAGGAGAGTGGAGCAAGATTATACACTTCAGAAGCTGGGAGAACAAATCGCTAATACAGAAAAAGCCCTTCTTGAAGCGCAGCAAAGGATGGTTTCGAACAGGAGTATTGAAACTTTCTCTAAACTGGAGAAGAAACTTGATAACCTGAATGAAAAGCTCGAGGCCCACTGGTACATTCGTAGTAGGGTCGCAAAGGTTAGGGACGGGGACAAGAACACCAAATATTTTCATCATAGGGCTTCTCAGCGGAAGGAGAGTAATTTCATTCGTGGAATGCTTGATAATGAGGACGAATGGCAAACCGACGATGACAAAATTGAAAGCATCATTATGCACCACTTTGAGGGCCTGTTCTCATCTTCCGACCCCTAAGACATCACTATGGAATAAGTTCTCTAGAATATCAGTCCTTGCATCTCTCCGGATGTTAATGCCGAGCTTACCAGGCCTTTCACAAAGGAGGAAGTTCTCACGGCCTTAAAACATATGCACCCCTACAAGGCGCCTGGTCCTGACGGTATGCATGCTATATTTTATCAGCGTTTCTGGCATATTGTTGGCACTAATGTGTATGCTTTTGTTAGTAGCATTTTGCATGGTCTTACTTCCCCGAGTCGTGTAAATAATACTAACATTTTGTTGATCCCAAAAGTGAAGAGTCCTTGTAGCACTTCTGAATATCGCCCCATTTCCCTCTGTAATGTTCTGTACAAGCTCGTGTCAAAATGCATTGTTATTAGACTTAAATATGTCCTACCTGATATTGTCTCCGAAAATCAGAGTGCCTTCGTTCCTGGTCGTTTGATTACTGATAATGCCTTGATTGCTCTTGAAATTTTTCATACCATGAAGTATAGGTGTAAAGGGAAGAAGGGTTTTATGGCTTTGAAACTCGATATGAGTAAAGCCTACGACAGAGTTGAGTGGGGATTTCTACGAAAGATGCTTTTGACTATGGGGTTTGATGGTAGATAGGTGAATCTCATTATGGACTGTGTGTCTTCAGTTTCGTACTCTTTTGTTATTAATGGTGGTGTTTGTGGTCCGGTACTACCATCTAGGGGACTCCGACAAGGGGATCCTCTTTCCCCGTACTTATGTATTCTTGTTGCAGATGTTTTCTCTAGAATGCTTCAAAATAAAGTGCGGATGAAGCAGTTACATGGGGCAAAGGCTAGTCGTAATGGACCTGAAATCTCTCATCTTTTATTTGCTGATGATAGCTTACTTTTTACCCGAGCCAACCGACAAGAATGCTCAGTTGTAGTTGATATACTCAACCAGTATGAAAAAGCATCCGGACAGAAAATTAATAATGAAAAATCGGAGGTCTCATTCATTAAAGGGGTAAGCGTCGAGCAAAGAGAAGATTTGATAGCATTCTAAATATGCGACAAGTTGACAGACATGAGAAGTATTTGGGTATTCCTACCATCGTCAGAAGATCCAAGAAAGAAATTTTTGAGGCGGTGGTTGATAGGGTCTGGAAGAAATTACAGGACTGGAAGGAAAAACTTCTTTTGAGAGCAGGCAAGGAAGTACTCCTGAAATCTGTTATCCAATCCGTTCCGACTTACTTAATGGGTGTTATAAATTCCCAAAAGATACTATTCAGCATATACAATCGGCTATGACACGTTTTTTAGTGGGGATCGGACGGTTTTAAAAAGGAAAATTCACTGGAAAAGTTGGGAGTCATTGTGTATGCTTAAGTGTCTCGGAGGTATGGGGTTTAGAGACTTGTCTGTATTTAATGATGCATTGCTAGTTCGACAGGCGTGGCACCTTGTGAAGGCTCTACCTCTCTCTTGGGTCGCGTTTTCAAGGATAAATACTATCCTCACAGTGAGTTTCTTGATTCCTTACTTGGTTATGCTGGTAGTTTCTCTTGGAGGGGTATTTGGTCATCCAAAGCACTCATTAAAGAATGGATCGGATAATCTGGAAAATTGGTGATGGGTCGAAGGTTAATTTGTGGCGCGAGCCTTGGGTTGCTGATGATTTAGGGAGATTTCTACAGAGTGCTGAGGTTCCTAACTTGGAGCTTGTCAGTGACATTATTGATTTAGCAAAGTTTGAGTGGAACCATGAGATCATTGAAAATAATTTTGATGAGAGGGATGCTCGCTGCATTCTTTCCATCCCTCTCAGCGAGACGGATAAATGTGATGAGCTCACTTGGGCCTTCTCTAAGGGAGGAGAGTACTCTGTAAAAAACCGTTTACCTTCTCGGTAAGGGTGTGATCTTGACATGTTTCACCATGCTTGGGTCGAGATATGGAAGGCAAATGTTTCACCCAAGATTTGGCACTTCTTTTGGAGAATCTGTACGGGTACTCTTGCTGTCCGAAGTCTCTTGAAGCATCGACATATGATAAAGGATGCAGCTTGCCCTTGGTGTCATTCATCGGAGGAGACCATCTAGCATGCCTTTGTGGATTGTGTGAGAGTGCAGGACTTGTGGGATGAATGTCTTTGCGCTGCTACGTCAAAGTGGGAGGGGTTTTATTCGATCAGGGAGCTGATTGTAAGCTGGAAGCAACTTGATGCCTTGACCTTGCAAAGGGTCGGGGTATGACTCTTATGTGCTGTATATGAGGAGAGCACAATTTGAAGGTTTTTTAGAATAAATGCACTCCCAACAACATCATCATTGGCCGAGTTGAGAGGTATGTGGAGGAACAAGGAAGCTATGCTAAACGTATTTATGCGGCTACTGGTTTACAATCCCCCAAGAGTCCTAACAAGTGGACTGCGCCACCTGCTGGGGTGGTGAAAATCAATGCGGATGCTTCCCTTTCTGATGAGGGATGGGAAGGGTAGGCCTGGGTATGGTGGGAAGAGACACTGCTGGTAGGGTGCTCTTTACGACCACTAGGAGGTATCGTGCCTACTGGTCTCCTGACATAGCGGAAGGCAATGCCTTATTATTTGCACTGCAGCTGGGCAAGAAATTCAAGCTGGATGATCTTGTTCTGGAAACCGATTGCAAACTAATTGTTGACGGATTTTGAAGGGTGCTTTATGTTCTGCTGATTTAAAGTTCTCGGGGATATCCTTTCCTTAGGATCTAGCTTCAAGTCTGTCTTCTGGTCTCATGTAAAACGTGACGGCAATTGCGTCGCGCATGCTCTACCTAAGGTTATTACGTATAGTTCTGAGCAAATCTGGGAAAACTCTTGTCCCCATGAAATTACTCCATATGTACTTATGGACCGTTTATCATCTAATTAATATATGCTTAGCTTGTCTTCAAAAAAAAAAATATATATATATATATATATATATATATATATATATGGAATAGGATCATGTAAAAACAAGTGTTAAAGTAAAAACTGAAAACGTTTAATCTGAGCCGTTCATCAAATTGTATGGCTCAGATTTCTTTCCTCTTATTTTCAGACATCTCTGAATTTCTCTCTCCTCTTTTATTTTCAGGTTATTTTCTCTCTCCTCTCTCTTCCCTCTTTTCTTTCGTACTTTCTCTCTCTTCAACCAGCTTCTCTGTTTTCTCTCTCTACTGCGTGTTTCTCTTTCTTTGTTCTCTCTCTAAATGCGGCGGATGGAGGAAGGCGGCAAGTTTTGGTGGATTCGACTTTCAGGAGAAGCGGCTAAGGTATTTTTTAGTTCGATATGATATTTTTAATTATTTTGGTTTTTTGATATCTGGAAAATTAGGTTTTCGGTGCATGTCTGATCTGTGTTGTTGTTATGTTATTGTATATTGTGGAATTTGCTGGAACTTTGAATTGATTTTCTCATTGAATGAGAGGTAGAATCGGAAAAAGGAATTACGTTGAATGTAGTCGAATTTTGAGTAATTTAAAGTGTTTTTAGTGGATTTGTGAGTGAATTAGTGACAGTTAGGAGTAGTTAATTCGAATTTTGAGTAATTTGAAGTGTTTTTAGTGGTTTTGTGAGTGAATTAGTGAGAGTTTGGAGTAGTTAATTCGAATTTTGAGTAATTTGAAGTGTTTTTAGTGGATTTGTGAGTGAATCCGGGAGAGTTTGGAGTAGTTCATTCGAATTTTGAGTAATTGAAGTGTTTTTAGTGCATTTGTGACTGAATTCGGGAGAGTTTGGAGTAGTTAATTCGAATTTTGAGTAATTTGAAATGTTTTTAGTGGATTTGTGAGTGAATTAGTGAGAGTTTGGAGTAGTTAATTCGAATTTTGAGTAATTTGAAGTGTTTTTAGTGGATTTGTGAGTGAATTAGTGAGAGTTTGGAGACATAAATTAGCTCTGCTTTGTACAGAGAATGAGTACTAAGAAAAGGAAAACCTCTGCTTAGAACACGATCAACATTGAGATTCAGGAGCAGAGTTGTCTTAGAGTGAGCTTAGAGTTCTAGTGTAATATGAGGTTATCTGGATGAAAGTCTGCATTTCAAAGTACTTAATCTAAATGTATGTATTCTGTAATGGATGTAGCTAGGTGAGACCTCAAAAACCAGTATTTTCTGTTGGTAAATAAGGGACAATTAAGAGGCTGGTCAGTGGAGGTATGATTTGGTTGATTCAGCTGTACTCGCTGATGTTGAACTTTGATTACTGGTCTGATTTTCTTTTCCTTTGACTGGTGGGATGCAGAGTGTGACCCCAAAGATCTCTCTAGGTGGTGAAATTTTCTGGACTGGTCAGCATTGAAAATCTGGTGTTGGTTATGCTGCTCGATACATTAATGACAAGACGGTAATTTGACTTTGATTTTCATGAATTTTTTACATGTTCAGTTTTGTACCAGTCCTTGTTATATTAGTATGTTGGCCTGTTAAACTTTTGGGTCTATGTTATGAATTTATGTTTTGGTACTCTACCTTGCCTTCATACCTCTTCAGTAAAGTTCGATCCACATAAACTTAAGTCGGGATTCAGGAAGTATGTTACTCTCATATTCAGGAGTCTGCATATGATGAATTCTCAGTTAGAGTATGAATGTCCATATACTTGTATTGTCTAAGAGGTCCAACTTCCAAGTTTATGTAATGTGTTGTTCTGTTTGAATTTTGTTTTTTTTTTGGCCAGCATGTTTACTAAGATAGAGCTAGGACGTTGTTTTGCATCTTTGTTTTTAGCTTTACTTTTTTTGATCAGATTTTTTCATATCTCTTGATTACTTGAATGGTATTAAGACTTTGTATTTTTTTTTAGTACACTATCTAAATCCAGTGGAAAATGATGCATTATATACTCCAATCCATCATGCATAGCTGTACAACACTCTAAATCTAATTTTACAAGGCCTCGATTAGTCAACTTGAGCAAAATTAAATGTTCACGAATGATGATTTTATTTCACCCTTTATCGATCTTAGTTTTTTATGTGGGCGTGATTTTTGGCTTGTTAAAAGCCTATTAGCTCAATTGGTCGAGCACCGTGTAATCACGGGATGTAGGTTCGAATCCTACATAGACTTTTTTAATACTTATTTTTATATTTATTGACCTCTTTGTAAATGGTGTCAAATTGATATAATTACCCGAAGTTTATATACAGTTACCTTATTTTTGATATAATGACCTTAGAATTATGTAAATGTTGTAAATTTTGTTTCAGTCACCTTATTTTTATATATAGTGACCTTTATTTTTGTATATAGTGACCTTTATGTAAATGGTGTCAAAAACTTAGTCGATATAGTTACTTTATTTTGTATATAGTGACCTTAATGTAAATGTTGTAAAAACTATTATAGTTATCCTATTTTTGTATATAGTGACCTCTATGTAAATATGGTCAAAATTGAAATAGTTACCCTATTTTTGTATATAGTGACCTTAATGTAAATATTGTAAAAATTGATATAGCTACCCTATTTATGTATATAGTTACGTTATTTTTATATATAGTGACTCTATGTAAATATCGTCAATTTAGATAAAGTTACCTTATTTTAACATGTAGTGACCTTTAAAACGTTGCGTTTGTCAAAAAAAAAAAAAAGACCTTTAAAACGGTTTGAATTGATTATATGTAAGGTTGGAATGATCTTAGGGCTTTAGAACCATCTGATCTTTTGTGCTAGGAATGAATGGCTAAGATTGCTTGTTTTTAGTTTTCACCATAAGCTCTGTTTTTAGCAGAACCTCCCCGTATATATATATATATATATATATATATATATATATATACGGGGAGGTTCCGCTAAAAACAGGGCTTATGGTGAAAACTAAAAAACAGAAAATCTCAACCATCCATTATTACTAACAAGATCTAACGGTTTAAAAAAAATAAAATAACATAGAGTCACTATATATAAAAAATAACGTAACTATATACAAAAATAGGGTAACTATATCAATTTTTACAACATTTGTCACTATATACAAAAATAGGGTAACTATATCAATTTTGATCCTATTAATAGAAGTCACTATATACAAAAAAAGGGTAACTATATCAATTTTGACCATATTTACATAGAAGTCACTATATACAAAAATAGGGTAACTATAACAATTTTTACAACATTTACATTAAGGTCACTATATACAAAAATAAAGTAACTATATCTGAGTTTTTGACACCATTTACATAAAGGTCACTATATACAAAAATAAAGGTCACTATATATAAAAATAAGGTGATTGAACCAAAATTTACAACATTTCCATAAAATCTAAAGGTCATTATATCGAAAATAAGGTAACTATATATAAATTTCGGGTAATTATATATATCAATTTGACACCATTTACCCAGAGGTCAATAAATATAAAAATAAGTATTAAAAAAGTCTATGTAGGATTCGAACCTACATCCCGTGATTACACGGTGCTCGACCAATTGAGCTAATAGGCTTTCAAACATGCCAAAAACGTAGAGGCTTAAAACCAACACATATTTTAGATTCATAAACATATTCACTAAAGTCAAGTACCTTTACCAGAGTTTTCAAGCAGATCACATACCCTTCCAAAGTTGTGGGTCTAAAAGCAGACACTTCAGGATTCATACAGTCACTTTCAGGAAAAATCTCCGGAGCCTCATCCAACTTGTCATTACCACTAGTAACTTCTTTTTTTTGGTTGAAAGGAGGCCAAAGGTATGTTGATATCAAGTACAATCCAAACCATGCAAGCTTCAGCAATTAAGTGGCGCATATTCCCAGCTGCAAGTGAATGTAATAAACGAATCATCAGCAACAATTCAAACTCACATGTGGCATCAGCAAAGCATATGCAGTTTTTGTGATAATAGATCACTAGTAGATATTCTGTCTGTATTGTTGGACGTTTTTATATATATATATATATATATATATATATATATATATATATATATATATATATATATATATATATATATGCTTCTAAGCAATTTGATTTAATCCATTTTACAGTGGACAATCAATGTATACTGACACCCACACAATCAAGTTGAGCCAATCATGTAACAGCTCTAATTAGCTCTAAGAATTGTTTATTGATCAAGAATGTATCATACAAAGCCACATAATTTGTTTAAATGAATTACTTTACATATTTCTATTATAATAGAATTAGTCATTAATTAAAGTATCAATTCTCTTATTTCATTGGTAAAAGTATACCTTGGTAAAAGTTAGGCCAAGGTATTAAGCTATGTAAACCCATGAATAGCAGAATTGTACTGGTATGCTACACTTGAAATTCCTGACAATATAGTCGGGGAAAAAAAAAAGGTAGCACTTTATTAGTTGCTAAACATGTGGTGGAACCTCAAAATGTAGTTCTTCATTCATCTATGACTCCAAAAATTCAGATAGAAAACACATATTAGATTGAGCTCAGCTTGTATTCTCTTATAGTACAAGGCAATTGGAAACTGTCTAGATTTGATCTGTATATTATATTTGAATTCTGCTCATATTTAAGTAATACAATGTTCTATTTGAATTCTGCCCATAATTATTCATGATGTTGAGCTAAGGTATCCAAATCCTCGAATTCTGGCTACCTTGATTCAAGTTCAAAAACAGGCCTAATTCAGAAATTTTGAAGCAAAATCCAGTACAGAGTCAAAATTAACCATGCACATATGTCAGACTAGAAGTACACTTTTCAACAGTCAAGAAAGTCATGTAGATGTCGATTTAGCATGATCAGAAGCAATCTATCAAGCAGTTAGCTCCAAGTTTCAGAAAAAAAGAAACAAATAGAAGAAAAAGAAACTCAGAACCAACCTCTATAGTGGGGGCAATAGCATTTGAGCCACTATTTCCTCCCTTCCCAACATCAAGATGAACTGAGATGTTAGCCAGTGACAAATCCACCTCAGATGTCTGTAGCTCCAGGGTTAGTCGCTTAAGCAGTCTGCTCAACACCAAAAAGTCGGACATATAGAATCAAAGTCAGTATCTTAAACCAGGAAGCATTCTTCATACTTTATGTAAAAATCAGCTAAAATCAAACACTAATTTGAACACTAAATCTCTGAAATTCGAAATTTAAAATCGAACTATAGATCCGAAAAAAATAAGCAAAAATCGAAGCCTACATTTGCAAAAATGGAACTCAAAAAAATCAAACTCCGCAAAAAATCAGCTAAAATCAAACACTAATTTGAACACTAAATCTCTGAAATTCGAAATCTAAAATAGAACTATAGATCCGCAAAAATAAGCCAAAATCGAAGCCTGTATTTGCAAAAATCGAACTACAAAAATAAATCAAACTCCATGCGAAACTCTTAAAATCAAATCAGAAAAAATCGAACTCATGCAAAATTCATGAAAATTGAACAGAAAGAACACAAATATCAAATCACAAAAATCGCTGAAAATTCGTGAAAAAACAAACAAATTGTCGAATATAATCATACCTGATTGTGAAATCTAGAGATTTTTCGCCATAATTTGATGCAACACAGTAGAGAGAGTAACAGAGAAGCTGGTTGAAGAGAGAGAAAGTACGAAAGAGGAGAGAATAGAAAGGAGAGAGAAAATAACGTGAAAATTAAGGAGAAGAGAGAAATTCATGTCTGAAAAAGAGGAAAGAAATCTCAGCCATACAATTTGATGAACGGCTGAGATTAAAAGTTTTCAGTTTTTATTTTAACACTTGTTTTTTACCTGATCCTATT